>NC_048311.1:11419824-11453931 GCF_013100865.1 Trachemys scripta elegans | reverse complement strand
TAAGAGCCGAGCTGCCCGAGCACTACCAGCTTCGGGCAGCCCCCATGCCTCCGGACCCTGCACCACCAGAACCCAGGAGGGGAAGTGCCCGGCCGGCGGCTGGGGTCCGGAGGCAAGGGGGCTGCCTGAAGCCCATAGCGCTCGGGCAGCTCGGCTCTTAAACAGAGCCGAAGAGTCAGGGGAGGAGCAGAGCAGCCGCGGGAGGGGAAGTGCCCGGCTGGCATTTTCCCGGACATGTTTGGCTTTTTGGCAATTCCCCCTGGATGGGGGTTTGATTGCCGAAAAGCCGGACATGTCCGGGAAAAAACGGATGTATGGTAAACCTATGCTATGTGTAGTGTCCTGGCACCGCTCTGTCTCCAGCTGCAGACACATGCTAGCTGGAATGTAGCTAAAACAGAATGTTAGAGCAGGAACTGCCTTGCTGCACAGACATTGGGGTCTGTCCAGTCCAATTCTCTGCTTCCAATGGATGCTTCAGAGGAAGATGCAAGAAAGAAGATGTGCATGGGAGAATTTTTTTCCCTCAGTACAGACACTACTGCCCAGATCCGCAAAGGCATTTAGGCTGAAATCAATGGGAGATAGGTGCCAAATACCTTTGAGGATCTGGGCCTTAATAATTGGTTTGTGTGCAGGGCCGGATTAAGGCATAGGCACTGTAGGTAAAGCCTGGGGAATGACACCAGAGGCCAGATTTACATAAGAACTCAGGTTCCAATTTTAAAGGGCTCATGGCCCACAACAGGGCCCAGATTTTCAGAAGAGCTCAACATATTGTGTGCTGTGCTGTGCTGAAAATCTGGCTATTTATTTTAGTGCCTACATGAGAGCTGAGCTCTTTTGAAAATCCAGACCCTGGACTCTTCAAATTCCATCAGAATTTCAGCTTGCATTAAAAAAAAAATTGAAAGTACGTGTGACGTTCCCCTCTGGTGTTGTCTGGACCAGTGATTTGCTAGGCCACTCCAATCCTTGACTCTGGGAGCCAGCCTTACCCTGCTCTGCTGTGAGAACCCCCACTCCTGGGCTGTTCACGCACAGCCTCTGACATGTAAGCTGCTCCCAGCTACTTGAAAGCGAATGACATTAGCCAATATCTCTGGTCCCAGATACAACCCTAGGAACCTCCGTCTTGCAGTGTCTAGTTATGCCCGCCGGTCACTGCAAGCTTATATAAGTTTGTCAATTTAAAAAAAAAATTGATATGTACCAGGCTTGTTATCCCAAGGGGAGCCTCTGACACACTTGAAACCAAATGCACTGCTTCGGGTAGAATAAACAAACACATGTATTAGCTATAAAATAGATTTTAAGTGATTATAAGTCAAAGCATAACAAGTCAGATTTGGTCAAATGAAATAAAAGCAAAATGCATTCTAAGCTGATCTTAACACTTTCAATGGCCTTAAAAACTTAGATGCTTCTCACCACAGGCTGGCTGGTTAGTTTTCATTCAGGCTCTCCCCTTTGATCAGCCTTTCAGTCGCTTGGTGGTGGTGGTGTCTGTAGATGTAGGTGGAAGAGAGAGATCATAGCAAAATGTCTCTCCCTTTTATCATGTCCTTTCTTTCCTCTTGGCTTTGGCCCGCCTCCCTTCAGAGTCAGGTGAGCATTACCTCATCGCAGTCCCAAACTGCCCAAAGGAAGGGGGTGGATCCCTCGAGGGTCTAACAGATTCTTTTGTCGCTGCCTAAGCCAGCGTCCATTGTTCCTGTGAGGCTGGGCTGGGTTTGTCCCATCCATGCCAACGAGGTGTGAACTGCCTCTCTGTTCTTGGAGAGTTTTTGCATGGGCTTGCTTTAAGCCATGAGGATACATTATCAGCCTCATAACTATATACATGAAATGATAACCTATAATCTTACTATAACATTACTGTAACAATTACTATAACATCACTATAACAACCATGCTCAGTGCATTATGAGCCTTCCGAAGACACCCAACATGACAAACTTTGCATTGGATATCACACAATCATTTTATAAAGTTGAATATGGGGGTATAGGGTGTTCCCTCGAGGTACTGAGCGTTATAGTACGTTTCTAGGGATCACAGTTACTGAGGAAAGCTTGAAAACAGGACCCACATGTAGCCAATGCAGCAGTATCTGCCTGAGTCTGCAGTCAGTCTGAAACAATGTACATGAGAAGTGTTAACTGCCTCATCCATCTCAATAGGTTGTTAACTCCAATTCGCACTATTTAAGAGGCCTCCAGCCAACACCACCCTCAAAAGTTTCTGTGACTGTCTAGATTAATTTTTCAGTTGTATTGTAACTCAAGCTAATGGATTGTCAGTAAAGGGCTTGTCCACACTGGGAAATTTACCAGCATAACTGTGGAGTATATATAGATACCAGTGTAACTCCCTGTGCAGGTACACTTAGGGCACATCTTCACTAATGCCACGGCAGCGCTTTAGCATTGCTTGTGTAGTCACGGCAGAGCGCTGGGAGAGAGGTCTCCCACTACTCTAAAAAACCCACCTCCGTGAGGGGAATAGCTCCCAGCGCTGGGAGCACGGCTGAAACTTGCTGCACTCAGGGGGTGTTTTTTCACACCCCTGAGCGAGGAAATTACCGCGCTATAAAGTGCCAATGTAGACAAGCCCTTAGGCTATGTCTACACTGGCACTTTCATCACTAAAATTTTGTTGCTTACAGGTGTGAAAAAACATCTCCCTGAATGACAAAAGTTTTAGCGACGAAAAGTGGTGGTGTGGACAGCGCTTCGTCGGCAGGAGCCACACTCCCCTTGATGAAGCTACTGCCCCTCGCTGGGGCTGGTTTTATTTTGTCGCTGGGAGAGCTCTCTCCCGGCGATAAGGAGTGGCCACACAGCGCACCTTACAATGGGGTGGCTGCAGTGGCACAGCTGTATCGTAGTAAGGTGCACTGTGTAGACATAGCCTTATTTTGGAATGAGAATGCCTTTTTCTGGTTTAGCTTCTACCACTTCCAAAGTGACATAATTATACTGGTATAGCTATGATGATAAACTTCCCTGCATAGACAAACCCTAAGGCTGTGTCTACACTACAGAATTAAGTCAACTTAAGTTATGTTGATGATCATAAACTGCTGTAATTACATTGCTTATTTGTATGTTCATACAATGCTCCTGGTGTTGGCAGAGCACATGCACAGTTGGTGCTCTTGCACTGACAGAGAGAGCAGTGCACTGTGGGTAGCTATCCCACTGTGCAGCTTATCACCTTATGCTGCATGGAGTTCTAGGAATGGATCGCAGTACAATCGCAGTGCATCATGGGGGTGGGCTCACTGGATGTTTTCTGACTGCAGAGCAATCAGGGACCAGAACATCTCTGTTTGGTCCTCCATGATCTTTATCATCCACTCCTGTCCCTGTCTCATCTCCTCACTATCTATTTCTAGGTTTCAGAGTAGCACCCGTGTTAGTCTGTATCCGCAAAAAGAACAGGAGTACTTGTGGCACCTTAGAGACTAACAAATTTATTAGAGCATAAGCTTTCGTGGACTACAGCCCACTTCTTCGGATGCATATAGAGTGAAACATATATTGAGGAGATATATATACACACATACAGAGAGCATGAACAGGAACTCAATATATGTTTCACTCTCTATGCATCCGAAGAAGTGGGCTGTAGTCCACAAAAGCTTATGCTCTAATAAATTTGTTAGTGCCACAAGTACTCCTATCTATTTCTAGTTTTTCTTTTGTCTCTCCATGCTCTGTGCTTGCTATCTGCATGGTCAGATGATTGCAGCACTTCTCAAAACATGTTCTTCTTACTCTGCATTACTCTGCATTACTCTCCTTATCTGACAGAGTTGCTCCGCCGGTGTGTAGGAGCTAGCCCTCAATGGCACATCTGAAGAAGCAAAAGAAACAATACACAGAGTCAGTATTGTGAGTACATTCACAGCCTTGAATCAAAACAGTTTCATACACCTCTTTCTCACGTTCCCTTGGGAAGCACGTAGCATGGCCAGAGCATTAAAAATGGTGAATTCGGCCCAAGGAGGGAAGGTGCAAGATGGGACAAAGGGTCTGGGTGGTTTCAGAAGGGGATCACTACAAGTGCCTAGGGACTCTATTCTGAATACCGGCACCTTTTTTCACCGGCGGGGGTGATGGAAGCTGAAATCACTGAGGGTAATCGATGATGCAATGGTGCATCTCCTGCATGAAGGTGGCTTCAGACTGGGTCTGTATGCTGCTCGCCCATGTGCTGCTTTGGTTCCTGCATAAGTAATTGCCGATTGGTGCAGCAAAGTTTCCTACAATGTGGGAAGAAACAAAGCAGATCTGCCAAGGAACCTTCAGCAGAGGATTGCAGAGTATCTGCAGGAAAGTTTCCTAGAGATCTCTATGGAAGATTCCAGGGAGATCCCAGTGAGCATAAACAAACTTTTCCACAGGGCCCCACTGCATAGCTGCACAGGTGAATTTAATTTAGTGTTGTTAATTTATATCCTTTCTCCCACATGCACCATGTAACAAAATAAAGGACACCTCTACCTCATGTCACCATGCATCATCAAAGCAAAATGAGTACTTACCAGAGCTCCCCTCTCCTGCTTCAGGAACTCTAGAGTCAGACTGCTGGGACTGGCTAGACCCCTCCAAAGTCAAAAAGAGGTCCTGGCTCGCCGTGCCATTGGACGAGTCTATCACCTGTCCCACATCCTCCTCCAACTCAGTCTCCTTGTCCATCACTTTGTCATCAGGGTTGACTCCACTGCCTGCTGCCTCCAGTCCCCCCAAAGTACCACAGGGCTCTTGGTGGTGCAGGTGTGGTCTCCACCAAGGATGGTGTGCAACTCCTTGTAGAAGCGGCATGTTTTTGGCGCTACACCAGAGCGACAGTTGGCCTCCCTTGCCTTCTGATATGTCTGCCTCAGTTCTTTGATCTTAGCATAGCACTGCTGCATGTCCCTTCCGTGCCCCTTCTCATCCATGCCATGAGCAATCTGCTTGTAGATGTTAAAGCGTCCTCTCCCCACAGAGCCATCAGATCCAACAACTTCAGTGTATTCCAGGCAGGAGCATGTTTGCTGTGAAAAGCCGGCATGGTCAGCTGGGAAGATGCGATGTGAACTCTCCACAACGAGCAAACGGGAAGTGGAATTTCAAAAATTCCTGGGGCTTGAAGGGGAAGGGGCAAATGCCTGTGTATCTGGCTGCAGGGCAGTTGAGTTGAAACTGCTGACCAGAGTGGTCATGAGGGAACTGTGGGACACTTCCTGGAGGCCACTTAGGGCGACATAAGCAAGCTCAGTATCTATACTGACAGTGCATCACTGTAACTTCATCGCAAAAAGCTCTATACAGCTCGTTGACTTTATAATGTTGGTGTAGCAGGAGAGTCAGATCAGCAGGAGGAGCATTGCAGTGTGTGCCCTTCCACTGGTTTGTCGACGAAACTTGAGTTTTTTGACAAAACTGTGAAGTGTAGACAAGATCTAAGTCAAGTAACCTAACAGGATTGTGAATGTCACTGTAAACACTTCATCAATGTCTGTTGTTGGTCTTTAGGCTGAGTTTTTCCTTTTCTTTTTAATTTACCAGTTGATCCCTTTGACATGGCGAATTATATCATATTTATTTTAAAACAAGTAGGGAAAGGAAGAGCTGCAGATCCTATTTCTGGGCTAATTGACAATTAACACCAATGAATAGAGTCTTAAGCCATGTCTACAAAACAATCCTTGGTTGACGCAAGTTACGCTGATGTAAAGCCATCGCAATTAGTATATCGCTCATGCATGTGCATACTTGACTCCTTGCACTGGCAGTGTGCGTATTCACCAGGGATGGTTGTGTCAATGGACAGTGCAGTGCACCATGGGTAGGTATCCCAGTATACAACTCACCATCTTCCAGCACATGATATTTTGGGAAATTTTGGGACAGAAATGAGTCACGCAGGGGTGACTGGGAGCAAGGGGTCAACTTCCCAACATGCAACTTTCAACATCCCATAATGCCATCTATATGCCATATTTTTTGTGCCTTTTCTTAAAAATCCCACAAACCTGTTCAGCATTTTCACTGTCCATCATCTCTGACAGAATCCTGGAGCCTGCACAGCTCTGCACTATTGTCATCAGCGTTGCAAACACAGACTGAACGATTCTTCGATATTTGCAGCACTGCAAGAAGAACCTCAGCAGTGGGGAACACGACAATTTGTGGAGAGCAGATTGCTGTAGGACATAGCAAAAACAAATTCAAGGTTATTGATGGTCTTCACAGAGCAGCACTGACCAAGAAACCAGCCTTCACTGGTGGGATCACATCGTAATGCAGGTTTGGGATAATGAAGAGTGGCTGCAGAACTTTTGGATGAGAAAAGCGCATTCCTGGACCTGTGCGCTGAATGAGAGCTGCACTGACAATGGAGGAGCAAGTGGGGATTGCACTTTGGGATTGCAGCACTGGGTTGCTACCAGTCAGTCGGAAATCATTTTGGAGTTGGAAAATCCACAAAGCGGGTCGCTGTCATACAAGTGTGCAGGGCCATTAATGGTGTCCTGTTAGGCGGGACTGTGACTCTTGGTAATGTGCAGGACATCATGGATGGATTTGCAGCAATGGGGTCTCTGAACTGCAGTTGGGTGTGGATGGCATACACACATCCCTATTTTGACACCAGCCCATGTTGGCACAGAGTACGTCCACTGAAAAGGATGGTTTTCTATGGTTATGCAAGCACTGGTGGATCACAGAGGATGCTTCACTGACATTGGTGTTGGGTGGTCAAGACGCTCGCATCTTTAAGAACACAGGACTGGACTGCGGTGGGGTCTCAAACAGGTCCTGGCTCATGGCATAGCTGGACCCCCTGATTGAATGTCCCTCATCCTCCTCCTTGCTGTTCATAGCAGGAGTCTGTGTCTTGGGCTCCTTGGATGTATCCACATTACTCTGTGGGGTGCTGGTGGGGTCTCCAGCTAGTCTGCAGCTTTGCACCAGAATGACTGTTGTCCTCCCTGGCTGTGTGGTGTGCTTGCTGCAGTTTCTTCTCTTTCATGCAGCACTGCTGCCGATCCCTGTCATGCATCCCTCATGCAATCTGCTCATAGGTGGCTACATTTCTATGGCTGGTCTGTAGCTGTGCCTGCACAATCTCCTTTCCCCACAGACCCAGGAGATCCAATACCTCCTGTTTGCTCTTTTTTGTGTGGACACAAGAACTAGACTCACTATCCAGTCTGGTCTCACTAATGCCATATGCATACGTCCTTGGTTGTATAAGCAAGGCAACATCAAGTAGGAGTAGGCAGATGGCAATTCCTTTGCTGCCTCTGTACTCCTACTCAATATTACCTTGCTTATACATCCAAGGACTATTTTCACCCTCTTAGCTTCAGCCTGGCTCTGGGATCTCACGTCCAGTCGGTTATCCACTATTAACCCTCGTCCTGCCCAGTCACTACTTTCCAAGATGCAGTCTTTGCTCCTAGTGCCGTGCCAGCACAGGCTACAGTTAAACCTCTGAAAACTGGGAAATATAAAGTAAAGGTGCATGGCAGCCCAGCCCTGTGAGCTTAGCTCTGTCTTCTTTGCGATGCCCTGCCCCACCCCTCCAGGCGACATGGAGCATTGTGGGGATCCAGATCATCATGGGGACAGCACGGGGTGACTGTCAGACCATTTCCTAAGGCAGCAGTCACACTTAGGTCAGGTTTCGTGAGCCCCAGCTGGAGCCACCTGGCCCAGACTTGATTCCTTCCCCTGCTCAGACCACCCCAGGTCACCAGATGTTACCACCCCCTGACCCTTATCCTAAGGATTCCCTCTGGAGCATCACCTGCATTTACCCCGTCCCTGTAGTGCCGTGTCACGTCTTCCCCCAGACTGCTACACAACCCCACAGCAACAACTGCCCACTGCGCTCCTCTTCTGCCACAGCACAGAAATGCATGGTCCATGACCCCTCCGGTCCAGGTGCCCCTCTCATGTCACAGCGTGAGCTCTGGCGACCTGCTGCCCCTAGTCCCTGCCCCAGTCGATGCAGCATTCCTCACAGTGCAGGCAGCGGCATGAGCAAACACAACACAGCACATAAAATGGCACGGTTTGTTGCTCACTCCTCATGGCCATTCATTATGGGGCAGCCCTGGCTGAAACATCCTTGCACTGTATTCCCAGTGGCTCTATCCAGCTCCAGGGGGCAGAGCTAAGGAGGCAGGGTGGGGCTGGTACGTTCATTAACTCTGTAATTCCCATTTTTCAGAGGGTTATGTTTAGCCGCAGACACATTGTGGAAAGGCACGAGGCAGCACTAGGCATCCTGCGTTCACTTTTTTTGGCAGTGAATTATGCTAATATTTTTCAGCCTTTACAATGGGCCTTCATGGAGTGATTATAAAGCAGTAAAGGAGCCATAAATGTGATAACAAAGAGTTCTCGCCCGAAATGCAGCCTGCCCAATTTTACAGCTACAATTCATGTTAAGTGCGAGTGCACTCAATTATTCAGAGATGATAATGTCTCCTCTTCATAATGCCAATATGGCTATGCTGACTCAGGCTGCAGCATAGCTGTGGGAGAATGTGGTTCAGCTTTGCTAGGGTCACTAACATTTTCCAGTAATGATAGATCAATGAATGACAAATGATGATGGAGAGCCTATTGAAGTAAACATGGCATCCACCTGAATGTCACATAGATTCATCCTCATTGGTGCTGCGAGAGAAGACACCTAATCCACTAACCTTTGTCAGCCAACGCTATTGTTCCATTCATGTTTCTCTGTGATGAGTTAAAGCACAATGAAATATTTAAGGAGCATATAAAGGAAATTCAATTGCCAACAATCATCTTGCTAGACAAGAGGCTTTACTAGAAAAGAAACAGCAGCTTTTCAGGGAACAGCATGGACTAGTGGGTAGGGCACTGACTTGTCAGTCACGGGTTCACACCTTGCTGTGTGACTGTGGCTTTATCTCTATTTCTCCTTTGTCTTGTCTATTTAGAGTGGGACAGGTCTGTCTCTAACTATATACAGCACTACAGGGTTTTTAGTTAGAACCGATAGGTGCCACTGTAAGAATAAGCATTTTTGAAGTCCTCCTGTTTCCAAACACCTTTCATTTTCAATAATAATTCTGAAGACATTTACAGCTTGGTAGTGGTTCAAGATTAGGTATGGGCAAACCATTTGGTAAAATATGGACTGATTCCAGATCTCAAAGCTCAAAGCCAACCCTGAGCTCTTGATGTTCAATAACAACTTGTGCAGCTTTTCTTCTTGTAATGTTTATTGTTTAAAGTTTCCTGGTTTCAGCTGGACATGGGAATGCCAACAAAGGGATTCTTCCTGCCGCATCTCCAATTTATCATTAATGTTGACTCTGCTGTGCAATAGCAGATGTCAAGGCTTTGCAGGTCAGTTTCTCATTTGAGAAGAAATCAGTGAGTCAGAGGCTGAGCATATGCACAGTGTAACTTGTTTAATTATATTATATATACCAGTCCTGGAACAGAGATGGTCACAAACAGCATGCAGGCAACCCCTTCTTTCAGGAATTGCAGCCCAGCACCAGTGCCTGGTTCCTAGGTGGCAGCTCTGCCTCAAGAACTGACTCTATTAGAGAAATTAAGATAGAAAACAGATTTGCTGTATGCAACTGTGCTCCCCAAAAGAATCTGCCACAACAACACTGCAGCACTTCTAGCTCTCAGGCAAATTAAAAAAACTTGGAAAACTATGTGTAACAGCGCCATCTGTGGCTCCCACCATAGCATTACTAATTGTAACGCAGTAGTGCATAGAGACTCCAATCAAGAACAGGGTCCTGTTGTCTTAAGGTGCTGTACAAATGCATAGTAAATCCCAGTCCATGCCTTGCTTCCATTCTAAGGCCCTAATCCTGCAAGGACTTATACTGAGAACACTCATAATGCACAAAGTTAAGCACATGGTAAGTCTTTGTAGAACCAAGGCCTTAGATTTATAGCTGCTTGGGAATTTTTCAATAAATGATTTTTCATTGAAAAATCCAGATTTGTTGAAATGAAAACTATTCACGAAACAAGATCAGATTCCATGAATTTCCCAACTCTGAAAAATGTCAAGAAAAAAGTTACAGCATTGTTAAAAAGTTTTCTGGTTCCCTGCTTCAGAACGACTTTTCTTTCAGAAATCTAAGTGAATGAGAATGAAAAAGAAGGGGGGGAAGTGAAATCAAAATGAAACATTTTGTAATTATGAAAACAAAATAGTTTCATGGACCCAAAATGAAAACAAATGGGTTTGTGGGTCACACATATTTTTGAGATTTTGATCTTTTTGTCTTGATTCAAGCTGTTTCCCACTCAGCTCTACTTAGATTTCACTGACCAAAGCAGGTAGTAATGGGAAAGAATGCCCTTTCCGACCAAGCCAACAGCGTAATTACTCAACAGGAGCATGCATAGCCTACATTTCAGAGGTGCTGAGCTGCCGTTGACTTCCGTGGGGGTTGTCTATGATGTACATCTCTGCAATTCCGCGCTTGCCCATGGCTTGCAGTTGGGGGGGGAAGGCAATGCCCTCTTGGCCCCCAAACTATACCCATGTTAAAAAGTGGAGGGCATGGCCCTCTGGCACCCCCGGTTTTGGTGCCGGTGGCCCCTCACTTCTACAAAGGTTATGGCGCCCTAGTCTTAAGTACTTATACGACTCCTATTTCCATAGTATCTGAGCACCTTACAATCGGTGCTCTAACCACTGGACAATCCTTCCTCCTCTTGCTGAGTCACAGGGCATTTGTTTCTGCTCCTTGATTGCATGGCTGCAATTGTTTAAAGAGGAGACTAACACCGTAGAGACTAGGCTAGGGCACTCTCTAGCGGGAATGCCTGAACTAATAAGCATTGGGCCTGGAAGGAATGGAAGCAGCTTTGGGATTTCACGTGCATTTCCGCTGTTCTAGTGATTTGTGTACTTGCAAATCACAAAGCTTGGGCTGAGTTCACTCCACCTGTGCAAATTTAATACTTTACGGCCTGGAGTTAAACTGGTCTAAGTGGAATTTAAACTAGTTTAACTGCATCTGCACGAGGGGTTGGCGATAGTTTAACTGGACTGATTTGAAATGGATTTACCTACACCAGTGCAACTCTTCTAATGCAGACCAGCCCGCATGGGTGGGAAAGTGAAATCCACATCCCAACCCCGGCTCATGGTGTGGGGCTGCTGTTGCAGTCTGTGACCTGGAGTAGCATCAACAGCCCTTTTGCATTCCTTGCTCATAAAGGTGGGTCTGTGGCCACTCCTGTGATCTTCCATGCCAGGGTGATGGTTGCCCACTTGGCTGATACCCCAGGGATTGAACTCCCGAGCTAAGCACTGTGGCTCCTGATCTGGGGCTGTAGCAGACACATAGCTCTGCAGATTGGGCCCAGAGGAGACACACAAGCGACCTCCCAAGCAGCAGCCCACGCAGGATGGCATGGAGGGCATTTCCACAGTGGACAGGAGCTGCACCGACACCCCTACTTGGCCACTCAGCAGGCCGAACCCACAGTGGTGAAAATGGCTCTGCATCAGTCCCCCACACCATGGGTGAATTTGGCCCACTGTGAGCCCATGAGAACCAGCCAACTGAACTGCCCACGGAAAATATCTACCAATTGCTCTTTGTGTCATCCCATCAGTTCTACTCCAGGCTCCTTCCTGCTTTCTCAGGTGCCCCCATCAAAGCAAATCTTGTCCCCCCCGAATGCATCACCCCAGTCTCTTTATGCAAGCAACTCTGTCCATGGGATGCACGGTCACTGGGAAGCCATCACTCTTTTTATTTTAATGGTGAACAGGTAGAGCGTCAGCTTCATCTAAAGAAGGAATGGCAGAGAACATCTTCCTCAGGCCTGCCTAATTTTCTGCACTGATTGCCCGCAAGCAAATTGCTCAACTTTTAATTAAGTCCAAAGGGAACGACATATTCTTCTTGGGAGCAAATCCACATATGGCTTCCATACGGCCTTAGAAGTCAGATGTGCAGTGCAGCCACTGACTGGATTGAGAAACAAGTTAATTACACAGTCCCTTGTGTACCTGTTTAAGTGGTGATTGTTACTAGTGTGTAGTGGAGGAAACCTCAAGCTCCACTCTCTGCATAACAATCAGGAGACTGGAAGGTGGCAGCAGGGTGAGTCACAGAATATGCTTTCACTAGCTCCAGGACTTGATGAAATCCCATCTGCATTTTGTTCCTAGCAAGAAAGCATGAAACCCTTTAAACTATTTAAGCAAGATTGAAAACCCTGCAGCAGATGTTAAATATGCTTCAAATGTGAGTGGCCTAAAGGCAGACTGTTTGTCAGGGAAAGGATGCACCAGGGTATTGTGTGTGTGTGGGGGGGGGGGGGGGGAGGAGGGAGGATAATGCTACATTTACTGATTTTTGCTAGGGCTGGTCAGAAATTTTCTATCAGAATGATTTTTCAACAGAAAATGTGGTTTCCACAAAACCAAAATTGCTGCTGGAAAAGTTTGATTTGGCTGAAAGCTTTCAATTTTCCTGATCGGA
The DNA here is from genome assembly GCF_013100865.1 of Trachemys scripta elegans. Lineage (NCBI taxonomy): Eukaryota > Metazoa > Chordata > Testudines > Emydidae > Trachemys > Trachemys scripta. The sequence goes on along the minus strand of NC_048311.1, from coordinate 11,441,417 downwards.
AATCGAAATGAAATATTTTATTTTGAGTCAGACTGACCCAGATTTAAATATTTCATTTTCAATTAGTTCAATAAAACATTAATTTGCATTTCCCTATCTTGGTGCACTGTCTTAGAGGAACTGTAGTTTGGGCCCCCATTTTCTCTGTGTACCAAGCTCCCTGGATGACTACATTTGCTATGATGCAATGTAGACTGAGCTGTGTGCTGCATCATGGGAGTCACATGACTTTGAGTGCTCTATGGGAGAGGTAGTCTGGCAGGGAGCGTGACCCATCGAGAAGAACGGGGGCATCATGCACCCAAATTAGAGCTCCTATGAGGCAATGGGCCACTATGGGAAAATGCAGTTTAAGATTGAACTGACTTGAAATGAAGTGTTTAGAATCAGTTCAATAAACTGAAATGGAACATTTTGATTTTGGAAGCGTCAAAACGTTTCATTTTGCTCAAAAATGTCAAAACAAAGTGTATCAACATTTTGGAATTAAAATTTTTCAGAATTTCAAAATTTCAACTTTGCATCCTGATTTGGAATACAAACAAATATTGAAACGACACTTACCCAGAATTTTGCCCAGCTCCTTTTCACGAAGTTTTGGCTGATAAACCAGCCGGCTCTGCACAGCTTGTGGCATTGGTGGCAAACCTCCGAGATACGTGTTCACTGGGGGTAGGGCTCCTGGTGGCAGTGGGGGGGGCTGAGGGGGAGACACTGAAAGGATATGGAAAAGAAGGAAGAGGAATGTGGAGGGTCAGGACGAAGTGGCTCAGGCTCAGAGGAAAGGAAGGGGTGATAAAAGTCTCATTCATATTGACTCTGAATAGCTCTCAACGACATGTACTAAAAGATTCCTACCACTTTCCCGAGGCCAAAGTCCTGGAGAGCAGGTAGACCGCTCCATGTAAGGAAGAAGCAGAAGAAGGATCTGACTGCTGGGGAGCAAGAGTTTGGCAGGAAGCAGCAGAGTGTCACTGCCCTTGCCATACCAGGCAAGGAGGGAAAACCATTTTCTTCCACCCGGACAAGCACATGTTGCTAAGACAAATCCATCATTTTTAGAAAAGAACAGCGAGTATCAGGGATCAAACTGGGAATTTTTTAACAGTGAGAGTAATTAACCATTGGACAATTTACCCAGGGTCATGGTGGATTTTCCATCACTAGCAATTTTTAAATCAAGACTGGGTGTTTTTCTAAAAGCTCTGCTCCGGGGATTATTGTGGGGCAATTCTCTGGCCTGAGTTATACAGGAGGTCAGACTGGATAATCACAAAGGTCTCTTCTGGCCTTGGAATCTATAAAGAGCATGAGCCAGCCAATTCCTGCCCAACATGATCCAACCAGAGCTGTTTAAATAACCGATTTTTTGGTTTGGTAGTTGAATGGAAAAATTGGAGAAAAAAACACCTAGTTTTGGGTTGACCTGAAATGACATTTGTTTTAAATTTTCAGTGAACTGACAATTTTGTTTCAGGTCAACTGAAATGTTTCCTTGAACCCCAAACAAAATGTTGTCTTTCATTTATTTATTTTAAATAAAATTGAAGCACAAAGCGAAATGAAAGTTATTTTTAATCAAAAAGTTTCATTTTGAAAATGCCCAAATGAAAAGATTTAACCTGTTTGGAATTTGTATGTATCTGTTTCTCAGCTGAAATAATTTGGCAACATAAATATGAATTTGTGAACTGTTTCGGTTGCCCCCAATCTGTTTTTTTCAGCAAACAAAAGTTTGGTCTGAAAGATTTCATCACCGTCTAGATCCAACTAATTCCTGCTGAGGCCCAGCCACTGGATCTAATTCTCTTGTACCCACCGGAACCTCCTTGCTGAATGCTAATAGGAGGAAAATGCTGGCAGTCAATTTACTCCCCTTCTCATTTGCAGGGGGGAGGGGCTCTTCTGGGCAGTAGACACCATGTGTAGCTCCTATTCAGATCATTTCCCCATGGCAGTGGACTCTTCTTTCAGTGGCTCCCAGGCCAAGGTAGTTCACCTGACAACAAATGTGTGGACCAGTGAGCAGACCACTAATGCTATGTGTGAGAAGAACATCCACTGGGGCTGCTCTCGGGTGGGGGAGGGGCTTGCATGTCAGCATCCAGCAGGTGAGCTCTGAACTTGCAAGATCCTCTGAGACAAAAGACTTGAGGGCCATTGCATGCTCAGTGAAAATGTGCTGTCGCACTCAGCAGTAGCAATGGACAAAGGAAGGCCTTGTGGTTAAAGGAGTGGAATGGGACTGTGGAAACCAGCGGTCAGGTCCTGCTCTGTTACAGACTCCCTGTGTGTCTTGGCGTTGGACTTCTAGAGCACACTAACTTGCTGTGCACTGATTGGGCCGGGCAGACTCTGTGTGTGTGCTTTAATGAAGAGCTGTTTGAAATAGTGTTAGGTGACAGGGCACTAGGGAACCTTTTGTGCTCACCTGCAGGGTCTACACAAACCAACTAATGCGTGGCACATTAGTGCGCTTTAGGAATGACACCCCCCGTAGGGTGCATTACCCCGCCGTGCAGACAAACTCTGGGCCTCAGATCCCCATCTGTAAAATGAGGTTGATTGCACAGGGGCTCCAGTGATGGTGGTCATATAAGTACGATAGAGTTGAAAAGCAAATAGCCTGGGCTGTAGCAACCAGTACAGACACTATTACAGCGGTAGTGAATCAATCATGGGGCAGCCTCATGGGTGGCTGTCATTGAGAAGCCCTACCTTGAGAGCCCATCAATGGCAAGCTGCGGCATGACAGTGGTGCCTGCCTCAGTTTCCCCTTGGTTTGGCCATAATAAGAGCCCACTCTCTCTCACTGTCCAACACAAAACCCACCTCTAGGCATAATTTATTCCTGTACATATGCACAGAACCCTTATGATAAAGCCAGTTTTCCATGCTCCATCCTGGGACATCATTTGCAGCTCACCTTCCTGAGAGTTCATCTCCGGTCTGTTCCCAGATTAATTCCAGCCTTGTGCCAGGGCTCCACTCTCCAGGCCATCCACCTGCCAGTTCTCAGAATCACTTCTCTCCCATGACACTTCTCCAATAGCTCCAAGTCACGTCACTGACAAGAGAACTCTTCACAACGATCCACTCAGACAGGGCTCCCTGTCTTTGAGTCCTACCCCTGCTCCTGGGATCCACCCTCCGGCATCAATCCTCTTATTTCAGGCTCAGCTTCCCTTTCTCCTAGGGGCTTCTGCTCTGACCAATCCTCACCATCAAACTTTGAGATAACAGGTCACTCATAGCCAATGGCAGGTAAATCTCAAACGTGGAATTTGCACCTGCTGGAGGGTGGAAAGTCAGACACTGCTGATAAGTCTAAAGGGGGTTGAATCATGTTTTTGTAAGTTTTCAGTAAGTGGCGTTGCGACCTGGCATGTGAGGGGCAGACGGACAGAGAGGCAACCTGGCCAAAGGGTGCTGCAACCTAGTGCATGGGGTGTCTGTTCCTGTATGGCACAGCACAGGGGAGTCCACCGAGAACTCAGCTACTGGTGGCATCGGCTCATGCACAGTGTGGCAAAGAGAGGGGTGAGCGGGAACCAGAACAGGGTCCCTACTGGGGGAGGGAGGCAGGGACCAGAATTTGCTCTTTCCCCAGAAATATCTGAACTGGCGCCCCTATAGTTGGGTTCACCTGGAACTGATACCAGGCTAAACTCACCTCATTGCAAGATGTCGAAATAAAATGCAGTGAAAGTCATCATTTTGTGTGAGTTTCCCTTTGAACAGTGATGTTTGTTGGAACATGAATTCAAAGTGAAACTGAGACTGGGTGGGTCCAATATGCATGGAAACAGAAGCCTTGTCTACACCTGAAAGCTACATCAGTTTAGCTTATATCAGCTTAAAATTAGATTTAGTTCAACTGGTGCAAAACCTGTGTAGATAATTTTATTTCAATTTAACTGAAATCTGTAAAAAACTGACTGCATCTAAATGGATTTAAGGAAATCAGACCCAAAAGAGAGTGTCTGCATGGGGGTTTGCACCAGTATAACTAAGTAACTAGCTCCATTTAAACACATCTCTAGTTAAACTAGTGCAGGTGTGTGTGTAGACCTGGCTTGAAGAAAAGGCACAACTAGCTCTTGTGAACAGAAGGCAAAAGCCATCCTGTTGTGAGGTGAGTGACGGTATGCCTGTCCTGGACCTGGAAAGTGTCATTTCCAGTTTGGGTAGCTGACCCTGGGTTAGCACGATCAACACAGATGTGTGGCTATAGCCGCACAATGGGGTAGTTGCCTAGAACACAATTCCCTCCAAAACACTGGCTTCATACTCAGGCCGCTGGCTCCTCCTGCTGCCATGACTACACTTCTATTTTTCCACACAGTAGTTTGGTGTTGTGCCTTCTAGTTCTGTAGGGAGTCGCTCTGGCTAGGCCTACAGTGGTCAGACACAATTGTTATATGAGTCACGCCAACCCCTGGGGAGGTGGGCCTAGAACCAGGTCCTTCACCTCTGGAGTTAAAGGCAGAAAACACCACTAGCTAACAGCTGTAGCTGCTCAGTTGTCACCTGCCTGAGCCAGTCGCTGGAAACAACATCACACCTCACTGAGTGAGACACTTTCACCCGCTTTCACACGGTGTGCTTAAATTCTAAATAGCTCATTGATAGAGATGGCCAATAGGGTTGCCTTTTTTGGTTGGATGTATTCCTGGAGATTTTGTCTGATAACACAATCTTTAATTAAAGATTAATCTTTAACTCCTGGAGACTCCAGGCCGATCCTGGAAGGTTGGCGACCCTAATGGCTGAGGAGGTCAGATTTTGATTTTGCAGAAGCAAAGGCAGTTTGGCTCTGGGCTACGTTCTTTCTGAACCACTAAAGTAAGGCTGAGAAGGGCAGGAATGGCGATCAATCAAATGCTCCAGCATAGGGTCATCTCTTTGCACTATCTCACGATGAAACTTAGATTGGGGTTACACATTAATCTGCTTTATTGCTGACTATAACTTCATACGGGGAAGACAGGGACCCAGCGCACTGCAAGCAGAAAAATAAATAATATATATGTTTAATATAGTATAATCAAACTCATCTGCTGATGGAGCATACTAATGATCTTAATGAGATTTCTTGGAATGAGAAAATATTACTTATTTAATTAACTGCATGACAATTCAGATCCTGGGCAAAATAGGAAATAAATTAAAAAATTAAGATTTAAAAAAATAACTCACTGACCTATCACTTTTCATGGGAAAAGAACCTTATCCCAGGGAATGAAATTTCTTTAATATCCAATAAAATGTTTTGAAAGAAATGATAATACATGACAAGGATTTAACCACTCTTTGCTGAAGCATCGAGAGCTGCACTCAGCTAAATACAGCAATCATACCCTGGGCTTCACTAGCTGCATTTGCAGAGACAGGGTCTGCAGCCAGTGATTTCTGGAGGAATCAGCCACATTTCCTTGTGAAGGGGCTATCTTGGCAGACACACCTGGGATTAAACCAGGACACCCAAACTGGAAAGCATGAGCTGCTACCTTGAACTAAAGAGCCAACGCTCCCTAGCTGGGCCTCTACACGGGAATAAAAACCTCTAGTGCTGAGTCTCAGAGCCCGGGACATCTGAGGATCAGGTTGCAGGGCTAAAAACGGCAGTGTAGATATGGGGGTTCACTCTGAATCCCTGCCCCCGCAGTCGAGTTTGAGAGCCCGGATGCCTACACTGCAATTTTATAGCCCTGTGAGCCTGCGTCAGCTGACCCGGGCCAGCTACAGTCGTGCCATGGGTCTTCTACCCTCTCAGACTCCCATCCTCTGTGGATCAGGACAGAGAGGGACCTGTAATACACACTCACCAGTTGGTTACACTTGCACCCCATGCCAAGCTACTTAAAAGTGCAGCATCCCAGAGCTCATGAAATGACCCCTACTGGGCCCTAAAAATCAGCCCTCCCAGACAGCTGTGATTCCAGGTTCTCCCTTCAGCACGGAGCCTAGCTTGAACTTTCAGGATGATTCCACCCAAAGGTGTCAGGCTGCAGGTGAAATCCTCCTTCTGTCAGTAGTGCCTTTTGGCCCCAGCACCCATCTAGGGCATGGGTTCCTTTGCAAATCAGATGCTGATACACTTGACTTGCGTTAGGCAACCCCACTGACATCAGTGGTGGAGTGAGGGGCTATTCAGCATGAGTAATGGAGCCAGAATTGGGCTCATGGCAAGGTGGCTACAGTAGATACTATTGTCTGTTTGAGGCCCTAGATGCTATAGGACAGATTCTGCCTTCCTCACTGTGACCCCTTGGTGTCAACTGATGGAGGGCATAAGGGGCGCATAGGGGTTTACAGGTATCTCTTGGGTTAGGTTAATCAAAGGGTGGCATGTGAGGTCTCTACTGAAAAATAGTAGCCCATTGGTCATCGTAATCACTGTGAAATGTGAAGGTAGATAATATTTAAGGAGTTGTGCACCTAATCTGAGAATTATGTTCTTAAAGTCTGGGAGTTAAGACAGGTCACCAGGCAGGAGATGATAGACACTTAGCTCTCTCTGCTTGGTGCTGTAGTATATGCTTCACAATGGATGCCTTATTTGTCGACTGAACCAAACACATCAAGAGATTGTGAAATGGACAAGAAAGAACTATACAGGCAAAACAGCCAGCAGGGGGAATCTTGTTTAGGAGTAAGGACAATGGATTGGGGAGGGCATAACTGGGGGTGCGGAGATACACCCTCGATCCTTTCACCTGGGAGACAAGATGACAGGATTTTATGTCTCATGAAGGAGGGATCACAGCCAGGCCTGGCTGTAAAGTGCTGATGGGCCATACTGTATTAGACCAGAGAATATCTTGTTAATTAAGTCTAGGTTCTAGAATGTGCCTTATGATTTTATTTCCTATGTAACCACTTGTTTCCAGTACTTCTACTGGCTACTTCCCAAATCTCTATTATTTGTTGAATAAAATTATGCCTGTTGTCATGATACGCAGAGCTAAATGCTGTGAGTTGAGCAGAGCAGTGATCTGCAGTGGCATGTGTAAGCTGCGACGCACTGTACCTTTGGGAGTCTGGGTATTCTGTGCATGTCCAGTGGAGCAGGGTCTGGACACCCCAGGAGGAGGATCAGGGCTTGGAGGGCACCTATTGCTAACCTGTAGAAAGAGAGTGGGGACTTCTGTGGGCCTGGCAGGGAGAACTTGTATTGCCCGTGGCCATTGGAGCTGGGGTGCTGGGCCCCTGGCAGGCACAGACAGGCTTCCTAAAGCTAATGGCAGGTGGTAGCAAGCTGCATCACAACCCTGGGTACCCCCAGAAAGCATCACACTTACTCACACTGTGCAGAGCCCTCCTCCAAAAGTTGTCTCAGTGGGACAACTCATGGGTTAAAGTGCTATTCAGTATAAGTGTGGCAACATCAGACTGTGTGATATGGGGTGCTTTAGAAATAATGGAAAGACAGTTCTCTTCTGTATTACTGAACAACAATGGCTGTTAGGGTTGGGGACTTGCCTTGTCTATTTGTTCTCAGCAGAGCTGGTAGAAATAGAGGAAAATTACTCCATGAATAAAAGCAACATTGGATGAATAATGTTTTTGCAAATAATATCCCATCTGCTCTAGCTATATGTATGGGATGTGGGTAGCCTTTATATTCATTGTAAAGGTACTGGGTAGTTTGCAGCTTAAAATTTAAACTTTGTTAAACAAAAGCAAACCCAGATGGCTTATGAATAGAAATGGATCCATGATCTTATATAAAAAAAAAAGAAAATAATACATTAAAAAAGACCTTGCCAAGTTAGTCAGAACAGAGTTACAGCGAACTGGAGCTGTCTGGTTTCACTCCCCAAGATGAGTGAATTGGAAAGTGCAAACAGCATTAGGGGATGCAGTTCGCTTAGCAGAGAATACAGGAGAAATAGACATTTTATCAGATCCAGGAGTTTCCTTTCACTTTTAGAAAATAGATGCTTTTGGCAATTCTATCCCAGGGCTAAGTCCCATTTTCAAAAGTAACTGAGGCCCAGGTCTGCAAAGGTATTTAGGCACCTAAGTCCCTCTGATTTCTGTGGGAGTTGGGCTCTTAAATACCTTTCCGGATCTGGGCCCTCAGTGCCTAGGTCCTTTGGATAATGGGATTTAGGCTTCTAGGTCACTTAGGCACTTTTGAAAATGTTACCCCAGGCCTTTCCAGAGGTCACCATAGCTTCAGTCTTCAGAGAACCAGAAATGTAAGATAGCTGTGAATATCAGCTCACAGGGGGAAGTAGCTCTTGGGCTGACCTTGCTCGCTTCTCCAGCTAGATCTGTCTCTTGTGCAGTATTCTATTAGCTGCTTTCTCCCAACACGCTCTCCCCTTTGGAATGCAGTGAATGTCAAGTTCCTTAGGGACAAGCAGGTTATTTTATACTCTTGTCACCTAGGAGGTTACATTTTTCCTAAATTCCTTTCTCAGCAGGGGCGCATCATGGGTTGGCCAACTCCTCCGGGGCTGAATACTTTTTTTTCCATTTCAGAGCAGACAAGCTGGAAGGATGCACTTTACTTGAGCATCTTTCCTATAAAGGATATGCTGTCAGTGTCTTCAGAGAATGAACAAATTACTTGCAGCTTCAGGGATCAGATGGCTGGAAGGTTTTGGTTAAATTGTTTCAGATGTGTGGTGGAGTCTACTAGACAAAAAGCTATCTCTGTCCACAGATTGTTTTAGGGAGTTTAATGTAATTCACTGATAGATTCGGGACAGGTCTATACTACAAAATGTTCTTAGCATAGCTAAGTCTGTTGTAGAAAAAACACTCCCCCCTTCCCCAGCCAATAAAAACCTCAGTGTAGACACAGATATGCATACACCTATGTGTCGTTTGGGGAGGTGGTGTAGCTTTACCAGCCAAAAAACGCCATCTGACGGCATATGCAGTGTCTACACTGGGGGCAATGCCAACTTAGGCTCTGTAGTGTAGACATGGCCTTATATATCCAAAGCTATGCCCTTCTATTATGGAGTGAGTTGAGTGAGGCCATAGCTGAGGGATGTTGAAAAACCCACCCTAGATTCACTGCTGATCTTAGGTGTCAAATTAGCTACTGGGTGTGTGTGTGTCTTCCCTATTGTTGCTTCAATGTCATCAAAACACAGTCAGCAAGAATTCAGGAAAAGAATCAAGTAGATAAGCTAGATGTGCTCCATAGCTGGTCCCCAGTTCTGTGTGCAGAAAAAATCCAAACCAGCATCCGGTGCTCTTTGCTTTGCTCTTAAAAAAAAGAGGCAAGCGTCAATTCCAGTTCACTGGTTAAATGAAGTGGCATCACTTAGGGCATTAACTATCCAGTCCAATGCCAGACCTATTCAGGTTCCATATCATAGCAGCTGGTTAAGGATACAAGGGCTGGTAACGAACTCCTATACTTACACTGATATAGATCAGAAATAACACTATTGAAACCAATGGAGTTACAACCAGGCCTGGCTAAAACTTGGGGAGTTGATTTGTGAGAAGTTTTGGTATTTCAGAATTTGCTTTTGTTACAATTCAGATGAAAACAAATTGACCGAAATTTCTTGGCGAGCTGGTGATCCCCAAAGTTTCATCTTAGAAACACCAAAATACAGTGTTCCCAAAATGGAAATGTGTGAAATTGACACGCCAGACTTTCAGGCCAGCTGGCACCCCAGACTGCCCACTCAGGAATCGGGCAGCCCAGGGAGACAGCTGGCCACATGGTGGGCCTGCCCCTGAGCTGTGGACCCTGGAAACCTGTCCTAGGACTTCCAAGCTCCTGTGGTATATTAAGGAGTGTGTTGGAATTGCAAGTTATCGCTTTAAGAGTGGGAGAGTTTCCTGGTCCGGCTTGCAGTTTAGGGGACTCTGTAGGGAAGCATGTGATCAGGTTCAGTCTGGAAAGGGCCAGCGTAGAACCAGATGGATGAGTTGTGCCTCTGTGCCTTAGGGAGCAGCCTGCTTTGTCTCTCCTTGTTTTGGGATTCATGTTGTGTTAAGGTTCTGGATTCTAAGAAATGAAGTTGTGTTATATTGCAACCTTCCAGCAAGAGGATCAATGTTTTTATCTAACTTCTCTGTTTGCATGCTGTGAAACATAACCGCTCCCAGCTCCACCGCAAGGACCCTGAGAGCCCTGCTCAAAGGTGTGTGTGGGGGGGTCTAGCAGCCCCAATGGCCTCGTCTTCAGGCAGGGTCCTGGGAGCTGGCATGTTGATGTCAGGGAGCCAGGAACCTAGCAATCCCAAAAGCCCAGCCAGAGCTGGGAACCCAGAGCTGTCAGGCTGTGGACCCTGGAACACATGGTCCCAGGCAAGTTTCTAGTGGAAACTTGTCGGTGTTTTTTCTGTAATAGCTTCAGCAAACCATTTCAATTCAACAAATCGGTGTTTTCCAACAAAACTAAGTTTTGTCTGAACATTTCTGACCAGCTCTTGTTACAAAGCAGTGGTAGATCAGAATCAAACACAAAGTTTTCTCATCTCTTCTGGCCACCTGAGGCCCAAAATCTGGTTTCCAAGGCTTTGCCCAAAGCAGAGGATGAACATATATATTTTGGCCGATTCAGGTTCAGAGACTGGTCCCTTTACTAAGGGACCTTGGTGAAGTTTTGCCATTGAATTCAGTGGAAACAGGATCAGACCCCAAATCCATGTCCCAAATAGTATTTCCCACATATGCAAATGAATGAAATCATTTAATGAAGCAAATGAGAAAAATCAATGAGCTTCGTATTAAGCTGAACTGTCAGCAGCTCAGTGCTGGCATGGAGGCACGGAGACGGAGATGTGTGTGTAGGGAGAGGTTCTACTGCTGCTCACCCTGTCCTGTTCTCTAGAGATTGTAAGAGAAAGGCAGGAAGGCTGAGCCAGCTTCTGTGCATCTCCTTCCCTGGGCGCATAGCAGGCTGTTCCTGTTTGAACAATTCCCCAGCAATCCTGACAGCCCGGAAAGGATATCTCCTGACAAGCAAATAGTTCAATTAGTTATTCGCGTTCATGCTAATTCTCTTCTAGCTCATACCATGGCATTTAATTTATCCATCCCGCTGATGGACTCTATAATTCTATCACCTATCACGGAGCCAGCTACGTGAAGCGAAGATCCGAACCCATCAGAGATGTCATGCAGACCTATAGCTGGGTTTTAGAGAGACAAGGCAGGGAAGGTAATATCTTTTATTGGACTAACTTGTGTTGGTGAGAGAGACAAGCTTTCGAGCTACACAGAGCTTGTCCTCAGGTCTCTGAAAGGTACTAAAGACCAGAATGAACAGATAGTTTAGCATAAGTAGTTAGCACATAGTGTGAGGAGCTGTAGATGTAGTTGTAGGACAAAAAGGGGGGTTGGTGGAGGTTAGTGGGGTACAGATTGCTGTAATAATTTCAACAGATAATATCAATGCTTATTTTAAAGCTATTTCATCAAGTTAAATTCACACAGTTCTGGGAAATTACGGGGGCAGGGCAGAAAGAAGAGGGTCAGACAATAATTATTTAATGACAGTCGACATTAAGATTCAAAAAGTTAGAGCTTTGTAACCGTTAAAAGATGTCAAAGCATACAAAATAAATATCCTTCAATCCAACTCTAATAATTTCTCAAGCAGCATTTTTCTTACTTTGCCTATCTGTAAATGTAGGTTATTATTGATGGAAATATTTTTCATTGATTTGTGTGTGAACAGTGAAATTGACATGTACCGACATTTACAGATAAAAGTCGAGTCTATCCAAGCCTACCTATAGCTTCTGATTTCCCAGGTAATTCTAAGTGCAACAGAACATGGAGCTTCCTCACCAGTTGCAGCTTTAGAAGAACTGTGATTTTTGGAGACAATGAGAAAGCAACAAAAAAGGTAAAACCCACAGATGGCTGTGTCAGGGGACAGGCCAATGTGCCTCTGAAAATAGTCTTAGCCTGACTTTTCACAGTCATTACTAGTGCTGAGTGAAGTGTTTGCAATGACTAATTTTTTGGAGGAATTTCACCTTTTCCCCCATTTGCTAACTGTCCTCGAACAGATTGCAAAAGTCTCATACTTATTCAGGATTTGAAGCTCTGTGCAAATCTCTTCAGTGACTAATTCTTGGGCCAGCTGCCCCATCCAAATTGGAAATGCGAAATGCCAAAGAGTCAGAGATGCCTTCACATGGAGCCAGCCAAGCCAGGTCCCTTTCATGGCAGTGGGGTTTGGTGCAGGATTTGAATGCCTGGCTACTAAGAGGTGAGAGACAGGCAATCCCCACAAGTTGAAGTGCTCTGTTTATTTAATGGGAGTGGGAGCTTTCTGCACACACTCCAGCCCCTGTGTAAAGGGGTCCACTCACCGAAAGTGTGCTCCTCATAGCCAGGCGAGGTAGAGTGGCTGTCTCCTTGGACGCCCCTGCTGACAGTTTCTCTGTCACTGCAGTAGGCTTTTTTCTCACAACTTGTCCCCTCCGGACAGGCCACACTTTAGTCCACCCCTTCTGGGGTAACAGAGAGTCCAACCAAACTATAGTTCAATGACCTTACAGAAGGTGTCTTCCATCCATCTCTGTGTTCCAGGGTCCTTATATCTCTTTCCTCAGGGGGTTTCACCCACCTTCCTTGGTGGGTGAAAGGGGAATCCAGGCCAGCCCGCTCCTCTGGATTGCCACCCAGGGACCTTGCAGTTGGCAGCTAAAGTCTATTCCCTCAGATCTCTTGCTGTCTCTCTGGACCACTTCATGCCTCTTCCGTTCCCCCAGAGAGTGACTGCAGATGCTCTCCCTGCAGCCTCTTCCTGCTACAAACTTCCTGGCTTTCTGATCACCACCAGGCCCTCCCACCCGTGTGCGCAGACACTGCTGCTGCTGCCAGTCAGGCACCCGGGTTAGACTTTCCAGCTATGCACAGGGCTTGCACTTTACAGAGTGATGGATGCAGCTTGTGACTGAAAAATGCCTTTTCTGTGTATCATTAACCGCGGCCTCAGCACTCCCTGCAGCTCCGGTGAGATGGAGCAGCACAGAACTGTGACAACAACAGCAAAGCACCATGCAGGGCTTTGGGCTCTCATGGCACTCAGCTGGCCCGGCCTCACTAACCTTGGCCACATTGGCCTTTCGTGACCACTGCCTGGCCTCTTTGATGCTCACTAAGTGTTAGCTTCTTGTCCTCAGCTGTCACATCAAACACTTGGCAGATCTTGGAAGGGAAAATGGAAGTTTTCTGAAGAAAAGCACCAGGATAAACCAAATCCCCAGTAATTCTGGGTGGAGAGTATCCAACTTGGAGGTGCAGGCACTCACAGGTTCACTCTACTGGCATGGGAGATGCGCACATCTGGTAATGTCCTATTAGTGCCCCCTGCATGCCAGTGCCAACTTTCACTCTACTGTGATACCAGTAAGGACAGGCCCAACAAAGAAAATAACAGAACACCACTAGCTGTCACCTTCAGCCCCCAACTAAAACCTCTCCAGCGCATCATCAGAGATCTACAACCTATCCTGAAAGATGATCCTTTACTCTCACAGATCTTGGGAGACAGACCTGTCCTCGCTTACAGACAACCCCCCAACCTAAAGCAAATACTCACCAGCAACCACACATCACTGAACAAAACCACTGACCCAGGAACCTATCCTTGTAACAAAGCCCGATGCCAACTCTGTCCACATATCTATTCAAGTGACATCATCATAGGACCTAATCACATCAGCCATACTATCAGGGGCTCGTTCACCTGCACATCTACCAATGAGATATATGCCATCATGTGCCAGCAATGCGCCTCTGCCATGTACATTGGCCAAACCAGACAGTCTCTCCGCAAAAGAATTAATGGACACAAATCTGACATCAGGAATCATAATACTCAAAAACCAGTGGGAGAACACTTTAACCTGTCTGGTCATTCAGTGACAGACCTGCAGGTGGCTATATTACAACAGAAAAACTTCAAAAACAGACTCCAATGAGAGACTGCTGAGCTGGAATTGATATGCAAACTAGACACAATCAACTCAGGATTGAATAAGGACTGGGAATGGCTGAGCCATTACAAACATTGAATCTATCTCCCCTTGTAAGTATTCTCACACTTCTTATCAAACTGTCTGTACTGGGCTAGCTTGATTATCACTTCAAAAGTTTTTTTTCTCTTACTTAATTGGCCTCTCAGAGTTGGTAAGACAACTCCCACCTGTTTATGCCTCTGTATATGTGTGTATATATATCTCCTCAATATTTATTCCACTCTGTATGCATCCGAAGAAGTGGGCTGTAGTCCACGAAAGCTTATGCTCTAATAAATTTGTTAGTCTGTAAGGTGCCACAAGTACTCCTGTTCTTTTTACGGATACAGACTAACACGGCTGCTACTCTGAAACCAGTAAGGACTGTGTGTTTGGTGGGCAGAGCAGGGAAGCTAGTTACCAGGATTCTTGGCTTTTCTTCCAGGCTCTGCACTTAATTCACCATGCGACTTACAACAAGTGACTCAAGCAGTGCCAGTCTTCAGAGGAAGTGTGAGAAATGCTGATTGTTATCCAAAGGTGGATCCGGTTATGGTGCCATGCACTGCTAGTAATGGGTGTTGCCCTCCACCACTGCCAGACTACTCAATAAACATGGGAGATGTTAAGTCAAGAAGAAATAGATCTTTCATCTGGGACTAGCCAAATTTTATATACCACTAAAAAGTAACAGGACTGTCAGTGGCACAGATATCTCAGACCATCCCCAACGGTCCTTGCAGTGGTTCAAAGCTCCTTTTAATTCCTCTGGAAATTCACCAGACGGTGTAAACACAGCAATTCCAGGAGCAGACACCCTAGAGGACGGGCTGCATTTCTGGCAGCCTAAAAGTCCACATTGGGGGGAAAAAAATCCAGGCTTTGAATCTTTTGTGTAAACAATCAATTCCCTGATCCTAGGGTGCCCAAAAGATCATCAAACTGAAAAGTCACGCAGAGAGCTCTCCAGAGACTACCTTTTTCCAGAGCCGAATTTAACCATCCTGCCAATGCTTCCCAGTTCAATTCTCAGAACACGATTTCCTGGGAGTTCTGAATTCAGCAAAACCTTTTTGTTCTTTCCTCTTTGAATCTGGTTTGAGTTCCTTGGAGGGACAGTGTGAAACAGTCTATATCCGCACAAGGGAAACCCTGCTCTTCTCACTTGTCTATAATGCAGCATTCAGACAAAAAGGCATTGTGCTCTGTATATTCATTATATTAACTATTATGCTGTCATTCTATTATACCAATGACACTTTTTGTATGGTCATGAAGATTAAAGCAAAGGGATCTAGTCATTCATGTACATCAGCTTAAAATCATTCAATGTCCTTACAGCCCCACTGCAGTCTTCTCTGAATTGGCTTTGCAGTGTTTCTCACCAGCTCATTTTTGAGTCTCCCTCGCCAGCTGCCATGGTGAGTGTGATAAATGAAGCGGGGAGGGGGGAGCTTCCTTTTATGTACACCCAGACAGCCAGTAGCTATAAAATCCCTCTTAGTAGCTGTTCTCTAATCACTCTACCTGTAATGGGTTAAAAAGTCTCTTAAAATGTGCCTTTTTTAAGAACAGAATTGGATTTTTTGTGTCTAAGAGGTTTGTGCACATATTGTTTAAATTAGCTGATGGCAACAGCTGATTTCCTTTTTTTTTTTCCCCCTCAGCTCTTACCCAGAGGGGGTGGTGGTGAATGGGCTTGAAGGTACCCCACAGGCAGGAATTCCCAAGTGCACCTTCCTGGGTCCAAGGGGGTTTTTGGCATTTGAGTGGTGGCAGCGTTTACCAAGCCAAGGTCAGAGAAAAGCTGTAACCTTGGGAGTTTAATACAAGCCTGGACTGGCCAGTATTAATGTTTAGAATCCTTGCGCGCCCCCACCTTCTGCACTCGACGTGCCAGAGTGGGGAATTAGCCTTGACAGCGAGCTATTGAACTGCGTTCTAGTCACGGCTCAGGCCCCAGTTCAGGTAAGCACATGCTTAACTGCTCTGCTGAACAGGGTTGGGCTTAAGCCGGTGCTTAAAGCTAAGTATATGCTTAAATGCTTTGCTAAATCAGAGCCCAGCTTTCCAGGACTCACATCCTATGAGCCTGTCTCTGTGCAAATTTAAAGTTGAGCTGGCAAAAAGAAACAAGCCTTGAATCTATCTGAGATGCTTATTGGTCCCCGCTCTCATTTCCTGAGCACCTCACAATCTTTAATGCACTTACCCTCCCCATGCCCCTGAAAGCAAGGAATGTGCTGTTAGCCCCATTGTACAGAGCGGCGATGGAGTCACAGAGACCCAGATTTTTAAAGCTATCTGGACACTGCTGTGCTCAGCGTTACAACACCTACCTGGTTTAGGAGCCTAAATCTCATTTTCAAAGGGGATGCATGTCCTTAGCAGTCTAAATTCCATCAACAGTCAACAGCTCCTAAATCAGATAAGCATTGTGACTCTGACTGCCGCAACTGAAATGCCTTTAAAAATCGGGCCTTAGAGACTAAGGATCAAACCTTTAAATATATTTTGGTGCCTAATTCCCATTGAAATCAACTGAAGTTAGGCCCATGTTTGTAAAGGTATTTAGGAGCCTAAGTGACTTAACTAAGGTCATATAGGAAGTATGTAGCAGAGGAAAGAATCAAACCTGGATCTTCTGAGCCCCCGTGCGTACCCTTACCACTGAACAAGTCTTCCTCTCAAGGAACAGCCTGCTTCTCAGCTACAGATGGATCTATATTAGACATGTTTGATGGGTTTGCTTATTTTCATTGCAATAGTGCTCAGCAGCCCTCCTCAGAGCCTAGGACCCCATTGTGCTGGGTGCTGTACAAACACAGAACAAGACGCTCCCTGCCCCCAAGCAGCTTACAATCTCATGTATCTGTGCCCTTTACGTGTTTGGTTTCCAGGCCTATTCTGGCAAAGGAGATCGGAACATTCACCGAAACAGCACATTTAAGAAGAGGAATTGGAGCATCAAGTCAGTGATAACCAATTCAGGTTTATGCCAGGAAGGTCAACAATGGATGGTGTTTGCAAGCTGAATATTGCAGGAGAGGTATAGGGAGAAACATAAAGAATGGCATTCAGTGTTTGTGGACTAGAAAATTGATAGGGTGGTACCTGCGGTGGTCAATCTGCTGGAGACAGAGGTGAAAGTAAGCCGGTACGGTCAGGTACGGCATACTGGCAAGAGCCAGTATGCCGTGCAGGACTGGACCGGCTTCTGCGGCAGTGATTTAAAGGGCCCAGGGCTCTGGCCGCTGTGGGGAGCCCCGGGCCCTTTAAATCCCCACCGGAGCTCCAGCAGCCGGGCTCCCGCGGTGATTTAAAGGCCTGGAGCTCCGCGGCGGCCGGAGCCCCAGGCCCTTTAATTCACCCCTGAGCCCCGGGGCTCCCAGCGGTCTCTTCAGCTGGTAGCTCTGGCGTGATTTAAAGGCCACAGCTGGAGCCTCAGGGCTTTTCAATCTTAAAAGGTCCCACCTCTTCCGGTTGAGACCACCCCCCCGCTCAGGACTCCGACATACTGGTAAGCCCTTTAAATTACTTTCACCCCTGGCTGGAGACATACATTCAGACTATCGCGGTCCTGCACAAGGGTAGTTCAACAGTGGTGAGAAGGAGCTGTGACTATAGCGAGCTATTCACTGTGAAGGCAGCTCTACATCAAGCACCAATCCTAAGTCCGTTTTTATCTGTGACTGTAACAGACACCGTGATGTGGGAGGTTAGAGGAGATGTTTATGCCGATGACATTATGTTGTGCCATGAAGATAAATACGAACTGGAAAGGGATCTAGAACAATGGAGGGCTGCATTAGAAGGAAACACTTTTCATATCAGCTGATCACAGATGGAATACATGCAATGCTTTGTAGAGGGGGACCATGAGAAGCCAGTAAAACTAGATGGTATAGATTTAAAGCCCATGCAACAATTCAAATACCTTGTTCAGCATTGAGCTATGACAGAAATGTGGATGTTAGGAGCCACATAAAATGCATGTATTGTAAATGAAGATGGTTGATGGGATTTTTTTTGTGATAAAAATATGCCAAGTAAACTAAAGAGCAAAGTGTATAAGACCATAGGTCAGCCATGATGTAAGGGTCAGAATGCTGGCCAGTGTGGAAGAGAGAAGAACAACTACTTCAAACTGCCAAAATGAAAATGTTCTGGTGGATGCTGAGTAAGATGAGAACTGATAGGCTACACAATGAAATGATGTAATGATGGATGCATTTAGCCTCCATCACAGAAAAGTTGAGGGAGTATCTACTGACATGGCTGGGTCATGTGAGATGATGACACACGGGATACGTTGGCCAGAGAGTACAAGATCTGATAGTCATGGGCCAAAGACTATGAAGAAGATCCAAGGAAAGGTGATTCAAGACACTGAAGGAGGACATGAAGAAGATAAGTGTCAACTTGGAAGAGGGCTCAGCAGGAGCACTTGGAGTCATAGAACAAGAGTCACCCTCCCAGACACAGGATGGAGCAAAGACGAAGAACAATTGCACAGATATAGGGTGCAGAAACATACCGTGTGACCTATGCCCAAATCAAAACAGCTCAAATTTTGAATGTGGATTGTTCTCAGCTAAAAGCCTGCAAACAAACGACAGCCCAAGAACTGTTCACAGAAATTCTACAGTGAGCAATATCATCAATGTGAGAAAATCACAATCTGTCCATAGAAAACTTGTGAACAGGAGAAGAGGAGCTATGCGCCAAATATATGACTTACCATGAATTGTTCACCCAGATCTGCATTCCAGAGGTTTTATTTCATATTGCACACTGAGATTTATGTGTAACAAGAAAACCCAGAGGGTGAGGAGAGCCAATGCTAACAGAAGAGCTATAACACTCCCAATCACTGACTAATCAGGTTTAGAAAGAGACTCCCCTAGAGACAGATTATCCCACCTCTGCCTACAGCAGGATTTCTTACACTTTCCTCTGAAGCTTGTGGTGCTGGCCACTTTCAGAGACAGGCTGGGGCTGAGACAGTCTAGCAATGCCTATGTTCCTGTGAGACCAAGAAATACCGGCGAGGCAGGCCCAAATGCCTGTTTGTCCTGCTCTGTGCAGGAAAAGCCCCATTCCCCAGAGGTCCAGGGGGTTTTAGGATCTCTGGAAAACCAAGAGATGCCATTCTGCAGAGCTTATTGACTTCCTCCCTGTGGAGCTGAGCTCCCAAGGGGCCCAGTTCTGGAACCCTTATTCACCTTGTGTACTATTTAGTGCTGTGACTAAGCCCATTGAGCCAACAGGGTAAATTCTGCTCTGTGTCAGAGTCGCAGAAAGAAGTCCACGCTTTTCAGGAGCGTGTTTGCAGATTAGCTCCACCCTCAGGGCAGCCCTGCCATGCTCAGGCGCTCAGTTAACTGGACCCTGAAGCTTCTAAGCTCTGAGCCTCAGTCTATCCGTGTATCCCTCGGGGACATAACTAACCCCAGAGCCTGGGGTGAATGGAGTTTGGACACTGGTGATCTCCACATCTGGGTGTGTTTGCAGTTCCCTGGGCTCATTTACAGCTAAGTACATGTTGTGTTTATTTCGCTTCAGTTTTCTATGGAATCTGAATGGTTCCTGAAAGGTAGCTCTTTGGATTTTTCTGCTGTTGTCTGCCCCTCCTTCAACAGAGCAGCCAAAGCCAGCTAGTTACCTTGGAGCTGTCGACATATAAATAATAACGGGTATTTGATATTTCACAACTGTCTTGAGACAACCTTGGAATCTTCCTGACACATTTGCCTTGAGAAAACAGCCATGCCCGATGCTGTGGCATCTCTCCGGTTTGATTGAATAGCCTTCCTGAAGGCAGATAAGGAAATCAGACAGTGAGACCCTTTGAAGTCAGCTCAGTTTTGGAACAACTGGGAAGCAAGTTCTCATGACACAAGCTAGCAGAGCTCAGCCTATTACACAGAGAGCGCACGGGACAGCTGACCATAATGTAAGTTTATATAATCAATGTAGATTGCATGACAGGCAAACAGTGTGGGCGTGGGCATACATGCTAGTGAGGCAGGATGGCCTGGGGTTTAGGACACTATTGTAGGACTTGGATGACCTGGGATCATGTCCCTGCTCCAGCCTCCACCACAATCTTTCTCTGTCACCTTGGGCAAGTCACGCACTTTATGCATTTGCAAAATGGGGGTAATGCCCCTCCCCTACCTCACAGGGATGTAAGATGTCAGATACTAGGGTGATTCAGGGTGGCAGATAAGAACCTAAGCTAAACAATCAGACCAGGATGCTGAGCATACAGTTACATGGTAGTTTGGGTGCATTGGTCTGAAGATGTCCTTTTGTTTTAAGTGAACTTAGCACTGGCACAAAGTGCCTGATAGGCTTGGAACATATATCACAAGGCAAGGCCACGCAGCTCCCCTGCACAGCCCCATCAATTCGTCTGCAGGGATCATCTCTGCCTAAAGAGGGTAGTTTAGTTTCCTGGACTGTTCACTCCTTGGCCTTGTCACTGGGACTGCTAATTGCAACAGTGGCTGGAGGCGATGTCCCCTAGGAACTGGGGTCAGGAGGAAATTTCTAACCATAAGGCAATATTGCAACATGTGGGGCTCACACCTGCTGCCGCATCAGCACTGGCCATTCTTGGCGACAGGATGCTGGAGTAGACAGGCTGTTGACCAGCTCTGCAGAGCACTGTCATTTCCACAGCAGCGGGCAGAAGCTGCATATGCTCAGACTCTGAAACCCTTGCAGTCCTAGCTACCATCTCCCATCCCAAAGGAGAGCCAGCGCCTGCTGCAGCCTCATTTCTCTCCGACGCAGTCTGGGCTTCCCACGTTGTCTCTATGTGACAACTTGAAAGTGGAGCCTTTAGAAATGCTAAGTGGTACGAGGAGCGAGAGCACGGCATGTTCTGTGAACAAGCCTCCCTCCCCGTCGCCAGCGCTGGGGAAAGCAGAGCGGTGCCGTGTCTCATGCACAGTGAGGCCAGGCTTCTGCAGCATCTCATTCCTTAAGGAAGACAAGAGTGCAGCAAGGACAGGGGAGCATTGGATTAATCGCAGAGTGAGGCCTCACAGCAAGTCCCCTTGGCCTACAGTTCCCTGGCCACACCGGGTCCATTTGAACCTCGAGTCAGGACTGGGCTAAAGGAAGAGGAAGGAGAACCGAGCTGTATCTTAGGGTTACCATACATCTGTTTTTTCCCGGACATGTCCGGCTTTTCGGCAATCAAACCCCCGTCCGGGGGGAATTGCCAAAAAGCCGAACATGTCTGGGAAAATGCCGGCCGGGCACTTCCCCTCCCACGGCGGCTCTGCTCCTTCCCTGACTCTTCGGCTCTGTTTAAGAGCCGAGTTGCCCGAGCGCTATGGGCTTCAGGCAGCCCCCTTGCCTCCGGACCCCAGCCGCCGGCCGGGCACTTCCCCTCCCGGGCTCCAGCGGCGCAGGGTCCGGAGGCATGGGGGCTGCCCGAAGCCGGTAGCGCTCGGGCAGCTCAGCTCTTAAACAGAGCCGAAGAGTCAGGGTAGGAGCAGAGCCTCTGGCCGCGGCGGCTCTGCTCCTCCCCTGACTCTTTGGCTCTGTTTAAGAGCCGAGTGCTGCGGGTTTTGGGCAGCCCCCATGCCTCTGGACCCTGCGCCACTGGAGCCCAGG